>NW_018408852.1:133572-167216 GCF_002113885.1 Mizuhopecten yessoensis | reverse complement strand
AATATTACATGTTAATAACTTGATTGGAATTATAACCTTGAATTGACAGTTTGATACTTTGAAAATTTTGAGCCAGCCCTACCCCCAAGGGCTGTAGGGTGGGGCTCAAAGGAGTCAGTGTGCTAAAATTTCTTCATTTTCCTTGTTAAGAATCAGAGGTGCTAGTTTCAAATCCTTTTCAGTCTGAAATCTGTATGCTAGATATTGAGTAAGGTGGTTTTATTGTTTTTTGTCACTTTGAATAATATTTCTGTTCATGTTAAAAACAAAATCAACTCTCTGTATAAATATATCAGGTGACCGTTAAGGCCCATGGGCCTCTTGTTCTCTTATTAAAATAACAAATAAAAAGTGGGTTAGACAGGCCCTTTGGGCCTCTTTTCTTAAATCTTGTTTCAAGGTAATTACAGATGACAGTACTATTGGTATGCTTGTTTAGCCCTTTAAAAAATTGTGTGAAAAACATAACATCAGGTTAAATCCAAGCCTTGCAGCTGTTGTAGAAGATATCTGGCCTGCTGTATCCCACTGCATACTCCTATGAGGTGACTAATGAGGAACCACCAACAAGTTGAAGGTTTTCACTCTCTCTTCTTCTCATCTGCCATCTAAATATAAATTAATACGACTGTGATTTGTTTGTTTGTGACAGCAGCTACGGGAAAAAGTAGAACTCCCAAAGTCGGCTCCGGTGAGTGTGCGTGTGGAAAGGTCCTCCATTCCAGATGGTTGGACTGTAGAAACCACAGAGGGGAATCAATACTTCATCAACAAACGAACCCAGGAAAAGGTAAGGAACACTGGGGAACCGCAAATCCTCTGAATATTAAACTAACATAGCAACTTTGTACAAAAAAAATTTGCCAAGTTTTTAGCTCATGATACATATTGATAAATGATTTTACTTCAATTTGAGGCTAACAATCAGGAGTTTGAAAATATTCTTAAATTTGGAACAGGTTGTGTATGTGTGAGGAGTTGTAAACCTATTACACTGTACATGTATTTACTGACTCTGATGCTAAGCTTAGGCTGAAACACTTACAGACTGGTGATTAAAATAAGTGTAATAAGTGTACAAAGGTAATATATCCTCTGACATAATTTAAAGAGGGATGTTACAAAGGTAAAATGTCCTCGACATTTAGTCATTATTATCGCCCTACAGATTTCATTTTCTATCAGATTGTCAGGAAACTTCATACACGTGTTCACAAACATGATCTCTTGTAGGAGTTCAGGTTTCAAGTTTATGAAGTTAAAAACAAGGTCACTGTTGCTATAAATAGTATTTTGGCATTAAATTCCCCTTTAGGCTTCATTTCTTTCCCAATTGTCATACAAACTTCATGTCAAACACTTCTTCTTGTACATGTTTGTATTTTAACCTTTGGGAGTCTCAAAACAAGGTGTAAATACCATTATATAAACAAAAATTGGAGTAATCATAATATATAGACTTTAGTTTTTTATCCGTTTATTTGAAAACCTTTTATGAGATTGTGTTTCCAACTTCTAGGGTCAAAAATAAGGTCATTGTTACTATAATTAAGAATTTGGAGCAAGCACTCTTCAGATTATAGGATCCAATTTTCATGAAGCTCAGACGACATTTTCATAAACGTCAACTTCTCGGCTAGAACATGCTTCGACTTTATAGATCGCCATTACCGGTATTATAAATGGAAAGTTTGTGGTCAACAGCCCTAACTTCACAGCAAATATTATCGTAATACATATATACAAGCGTGTTTTGTTTTCTGAAGCTTGGATATAACTATAGTAACAATACTGTACGCTAATGCCCTAATATAGCCATTATTACTTTGTCACCTGTAATAAGTCTAGGGCTTCATACTTACTCAGAAAGTTCTCAAAAAGGGGTACAAATAAGGTGAGGCCAGAGTGTCAAAAGAGTGGTACAAATCTAGCAAGTCCAGAGGGCCAAAAGAGGGGTACAAATCTGTTAAGTCAAGAGGGCCAAAAGAGGGGTACAAATCTAGCAAACCCAGAGTGCCAAAAGAGGGGTACAAATCTAGCAAGTCCAGAAGGCCAAAAGAGGGGAACAAATCTAGGAAATCCAGAGTGCCAAAAGAGGGGTACTGTTAAGTCCAGAGGGCCAAAAGAGGGGTACAAATATGTTAAGCCAAAAGAACCAAAAGAAGGGTTAAAATCTGGTAAGTACAGAAGACAAAGAGATGGTAAAAAATGATAAGTACAAAGGGCCAAAAGAAGAGTACAAATCAGGGGGCCAAAGAAGGATACCAAATATGATGTTGAATGGGTGGAAAAAAGAGGGGTACAGAATAGGATAAATCCAAGGAGCCCAAGAAAGGATACAGAATGTGACAAGTCACGGGGCCTTAGAAAGGATACAGAATGTAACAAGTCACGGGGCCTTAGAAAGGATACAGAATGTGACAAGTCACAGGGCCTTAGAAAGGATACAGAATGTGACAAGTCACGGGGCCTTAGAAAGAGTACACTTTGTTATCAGGGTACTGAATGTTCAAAAGTCTAGAGGGACTAACTCTAAGAAAAGGTAAAGAAAAGTATTATGTTTATTCCCAAATTTGACCGTATTTTTCTCCCTCATTTATAAAGTCAAGGGGTGGGCTTAACAGCAAGCATGGGCTTATCACAGGCAAAGAGTGATGAACTGACAGTATCTACTGTTTGTTGATACTCTTTTTTGGAGTTAATGCTTCAAATTAAGCTTTTTATTATATATCTACTGTTGAAATTCTGTTGGCTTTGATGGCGCCTTAGCTTGAAGTGAAATTAGTAAAATTGAAAAACAGAAAACTGCTAGGAGACTATTGCCTCCCATGTGTGGGCCATTTGCTTGTTTTAGTGGGGTACACATACAGACGAAAACGGCAAGCCCTACTTCTACAAACTAGACACCGGCGAAACGGCATGGCAACTACCAGAGGTATGTAGGTGAAGGTCGTTTGTTACCATAACAACAATGCAAATTAGGTCATGTAGCTTGGATTTTAATAGTAGGCTAATAAGGGAGATATTGAGCCTGTTACAAAGGTTAATTATATATCATTATCTTACTGTTTTGTTTTATGAAATTTTTCTCATTTGTTAAGTCTTCTACTTTTGTCCTGTTAAATAGTTTTTTATGTGAACTGTTTTAATTTAATAACATTTTCTGTCTATTTCTAACCTTATCATAGAATATTCTAAATTGAATTTTAGCTTTTAGTTGATTAAACTAATCACAAAATAATATTTAACCATAAAAATAAAGTTGTTTCATTTAGAAAATGGATTCGATTTTTAGAAATATATATAGTACAGGTATTTCATAAATTGATTCATGCATGAATTAAAAATAATAAATTTACCATTTAGTAGATTTGCTGTGATTAAAATTTGCTTCAACAATAAATAAAAAATAGCCATTTTGGAATGAAGTATTATAATCTGACTATTTGAAAGTGTACCTGTTAGCATGATACTGTGTGATACCTGTGTGTTATCCCTGTGTGTTATTTCTGTGTAATCTCTGTGTGAGGTGAATTCGTAACAGCTAGCATATAAGCAGTCCTTGTAGTTTTTAGTACGGAATCATGAATTTGTTTGCTAAATCATTTAAGACTTCGTGTGAATGACTGACGAATGAACTGCATGGGAAGTAAACTGACATTAGATTGTCTCCTGGATTATATATAGATATTACAGTCTGAGATTTGAGGAATGTAAAAACTCTTACAATCTGAGATTGAAAATGTGTGACATATAAAATGTTACAGTCTAAGATTAAGACATTGTGAGGTATAAACTGTTACACTGAGATTAGGGAAATGTAAGGTATAAACTGTTACACTGAGATTAGGAAAAGGTAAGGTATAAACTGTTACACTGAGATTAGGGAAATGTAAGGTATAAAATGTTATACTGAGATTAGGGAAATGTAAGGTATAAACTATTACACTGAGATTAGGGAAATGTAAGGTTTAAAATGTTATACTGAGATTAGGAAATGTAAGGTATAAACTATTACACTGAGATTAGGGAAATGTAAGGTATAAACTGTTACACTGAGATTAGGGAAATGTAAGGTATAAACTGTTACACTGAGATTAGGGAAACGAAGGTATAAACTGTTACACTGAGATAAGGTAAATGTAAGGTATAAACTGTTACACTGAGATTAGGGAAATGTAAGGTATAAACTGTTACACTGAGATTAGGGAAATGTAAGGTTTAAAATGTTACACTGAGATTAGGGAAATGTAAGGTTTAAAATGTTACACTGAGATTAGGGAAATGTAAGGTTTAAAATGTTACACTGAGATTAGGGAAATGTAAGGTTTAAAATGTTACACTGAGATTAGGGAAATGTAAGGTTTAAAATGTTACACTGAGATTAGGGAAATGTAAGGTTTAAAATGTTACACTGAGATTAGGGAAATGTAAGGTTTAAAATGTTACACTGAGATTAGGGAAATGTAAGGTTTAAAATGTTACACTGAGATTAGGGAAATGTAAGGTTTAAAATGTTACACTGAGATTAGGGAAATGTAAGGTTTAAAATGTTACACTGAGATTAGAGAAATGTAAGGTATAAACTGTTACACTGAGATTAGGGAAATGTAAGATATAAACTGTAACACTGAGATTAGGGAAATGTAAGGTATAAAATGTTACACTGAGATTAGAGAAATGTAAGGTATAAACTGTTACACTGAGATTAGGGAAATGTAAGGTATAAACTGTTACACTGAGATTAGGGAAATGTAAGGTATAAACTGTTACACTGAGATTAGGGAAATGTAAGGTATAAACTGTTACACTGAGATTAGGGAAATGTAAGGTTTAAACTGTTACACTGAGATTAGGGAAATGTAAGGTATAAACTGTTATACTGAGATTAGGGAAATGTAAGGTATAAACTGTTACACTGAGATTAGGGAAATGTAAGGTATAAACTGTTACACTGAGATTAGGGAAATGTAAGGTTTAAACTGTTACACTGAGATTAGGGAAATGTAAGGTATAAACTGTTACACTGAGATTAGGGAAATGTAAGGTATAAACTGTTACACTGAGATTAGGGAAATGTAAGGTATAAACTGTTACACTGAGATTAGGGAAATGTAAGGTATAAACTGTTACACTGAGATTAGGGAAATGTAAGGTATAAACTGTTACACTGAGATTAGGGAAATGTAAGGTATAAACTGTTACACTGAGATTAGGGAAATGTAAGGTATAAACTGTTACACTGAGATTAGGGAAATGTAAGGTATAAACTGTTACACTGAGATTAGGGAAATGTAAGGTATAAACTGTTACACTGAGATTAGGGAAATGTAAGGTATAAACTGTTACACTGAGATTAGGGAAATGTAAGGTATAAACTGTTACACTGAGATTAGGGAAATGTAAGGTATAAACTGTTACACTGAGATTAGGGAAATGTAAGGTATAAACTGTTACACTGAGATTAGGGAAATGTAAGGTATAAACTGTTACACTGAGATTAGGGAAATGTAAGGTATAAACTGTTACACTGAGATTAGGGAAATGTAAGGTATAAACTGTTACACTGAGATTAGGGAAATGTAAGGTATAAACTGTTACACTGAGATTAGGGAAATGTAAGGTATAAACTGTTACACTGAGATTAGGGAAATGTAAGGTATAAACTGTTACACTGAGATTAGGGAAATGTAAGGTATAAACTGTTACACTGAGATTAGGGAAATGTAAGGTATAAACTGTTACACTGAGATTAGGGAAATGTAAGGTATAAACTGTTACACTGAGATTAGGGAAATGTAAGGTATAAACTGTTACACTGAGATTAGGGAAATGTAAGGTATAAACTGTTACACTGAGATTAGGGAAATGTAAGGTATAAACTGTTACACTGAGATTAGGGAAATGTAAGGTATAAACTGTTACACTGAGATTAGGGAAATGTAAGGTATAAACTGTTACACTGAGATTAGGGAAATGTAAGGTATAAACTGTTACACTGAGATTAGGGAAATGTAAGGTATAAACTGTTACACTGAGATTAGGGAAATGTAAGGTATAAACTGTTATACTGAGATTAGGGAAATGTAAGGTATAAACTGTTACACTGAGATTAGGGAAATGTAAGGTTTAAACTGTTACACTGAGATTAGGGAAATGTAAGGTATAAACTGTTATACTGAGATTAGGGAAATGTAAGGTATAAACTGTTACACTGAGATTAGGGAAATGTAAGGTATAAACTGTTACACTGAGATTAGGGAAATGTAAGGTATAAACTGTTATACTGAGATTAGGGAAATGTAAGGTATAAACTGTTACACTGAGATTAGGGAAATGTAAGGTATAAACTGTTACACTGAGATTAGGGAAATGTAAGGTATAAACTGTTATACTGAGATTAGGGAAATGTAAGGTATAAACTGTTACACTGAGATTAGGGAAATGTAAGGTATAAACTGTTACACTGAGATTAGGGAAATGTAAGGTATAAACTGTTATACTGAGATTAGGGAAATGTAAGGTATAAACTGTTACACTGAGATTAGGGAAATGTAAGGTATAAACTGTTACACTGAGATTAGGGAAATGTAAGGTATAAACTGTTATACTGAGATTAGGGAAATGTAAGGTATAAACTGTTACACTGAGATTAGGGAAATGTAAGGTATAAACTAGCTGTTACACTGAGATTAGGAAATGTAAGGTATAAACTGTTACATTGAGATTAGAGAAATGTAAGGTATAAACTGTTACACTGAGATTAGGGAAATGTAAGGTATAAACTGTTACACTGAGATTAGGGAAATGTAAAGTATAAACTGTTACACTGAGATTAGGAAATGTAAGGTATAAACTAGCTGTTACACTGAGATTAGGAAATGTAAGGTATAAACTGTTATACTGCTATATTAGGAATCACTGTGTGCTATATAAACTTATTGAAACTAGGGATGTTTACTGAGTATTGTGTCAACTGCTACAATCTGACTGTGCAAAGGTCACACTAAATATTACTGTGAAAAGTTTGATTAAAATCCAATTCGATAATTTATTTCTTGCATTTTTTCCCCCAGTATTTTGATGAGGGAAATGCATTAAGCAGGCGTGCTGCTTTCAAACGTCAGTCTGCTGAATCGGTCAGAACATAGCACAACTCCATTACATCGGTGGAATTATTTAAACAAAGTCACTCTGATCAAAATCTCACTGCCTAACATGGTAACTTCTGCAAAGCACANGAGGGTAGTATTAAGGTTAGGCACTAAACTCTAGGGACTGGGAGGGTAATATTAAGGTTAGGCAGTAAACTCTAGGGACTGGTCGAGGGTATTATTAAGGTTAGGCACTAAACTCTAGGGACTGGGAGGGTAGTATTAAGGTTAGGCACTAAACTCTAGGGACTGGTCGATGGTAATATTAAGGTTAGGCACTAAACTCTAGGGACTGGGAGGGTAGTATTAAGGTTCAGCACTGAACTCTAGGGACTGATCATAGAGGGTAGTATTAAGGTTAGGCACTAAACTCTAGGGACTGTGAGGGTAGTATTAAGGTTAGGCACTAAACTCTAGGGACTGGTCAAGGGTAGTATTAAGGTTAGGCACTAAACTTTAGGGACTGATCATAGAGGGTAGTATTAAGTTTAGGCACTAAACTCTAGGGACTGGTCGAGGGTTGTATTAAGGTTAGGCACTAAACTCTAGGGACTGGTCGATGGTAGTATTAAGGTTAGGCACTAAACTCTAGGGACTGGGAGGGTAATATTAAGGTTAGGCAGTAAACTCTAGGGACTGGTCGAGGGTATTATTAAGGTTAGGCACTAAACTCTAGGGACTGGGAGGGTAGTATTAAAGTTAGGCACTAAACTCAAGGGACTGGTCGAGGGTAGAGAAAGTGGAAACTGTATTTTTGAACTGCAGAAACAGTATATGCACATTGGCGGTTATGGGAGGAACACAATGTTATGATATGTAACCACTGGGTTATAAACGCAATATTTATGAATGTAATTTATATATACATTATAGTTATATCAAATCAAACAATAGAACCATTAATGATATTATATATTAACTAAAGGCAAAATAGATATGTATATCTATGTAATTTATATATCCATGATAGTAATATTAAATGAAACAATAAAACTGTTAATTATATTATGTATTTAATAATAGAAATAGACCTAGTAATGTGTACACTTACTATTACTAACAAAATAATACACGTTTTAATAAATTGTAACGCCTATCATTGTATCAATGCTATTAATGATGGACACTCTGAGGCTCAGGGGCCCTTCTGTCCCTCTATCTCAATTAAAATATCTAAAAACAATTAGCATTATTTCTGAATAATGGAAATCGCCTAAAAATAGTTTGGAATATTGTAGGATTGGAGCAACTAATTGTTTACTACACTATTGATTTAAAACAAAATTTCCCACTAACTATATATAGCTATCAGTAAGTGATACTAGACCACCAAAACTGATGTATCAGTTATTGATCACTATGTTAAGTATCGTCCTTGTTCACTTGAGATTGTTCTGCACCGTGTTCATATAGCCGTAATTTATTGTCTGTTCTCTGATGTTTTTACCTGGGTTTTTTCACACTCTGTCCATCCGTCCATCCATCCTTCCATCCTTCCTCCCCTGTTTTGTTCTATTTTCTACCTATCATGCATAGTCTTGCACATTGTTGAGATAGTTTTGATGAAATCTAAATAGGAAAACTGTTTTGGACTGTTCTTGTCTTAATCCTGTACACCAGTTAATGTTCTTGTGTCTGTATGTTTCAATGACCTGGTAATATTTATAAAAAGAAAAAAGATTTTAACTGATAATTGCATGACTTATAAATTTAAAAAAAAGTGTAAAATTATTCCGGTTTTTTTTCATAATAAACTCATACTAATTGAAATCAATGTATTTTACAGTATTTTTCATGTACAAATAGGACCTGCTCAATTGCGGAGAAAATCACCTGTAAAAATAAAAGAAATATATCAAAGCCACATGTCAAATAGTTTCACCAGAAAAATACAAAAACTTGAAAAAAAAATCATCTCAGAGTTTGAAATAAGACAGTCTAAAAGAAGCAAATGTAAACAAGCATAGATGAGAATTCAAAATTATTGATACATTGTAACCAACATGGACAAGGTCTGAAATGAGTCATTAAAACTACTTTTATGTAGAAAGTACTTAATTTATTATCCATCTACTTTATCATTTTCAGATAATAATACTTTATTTCATGGTTCCTGCAGAAATAAATGATACCCTTCATAAATAATCCAATCAAAATTTAAAAAAAATGTTTGTGTTCACCAGAGGTTCCCTGATTTCAGTCACCTATGACGTTTTTTCTGTACCAAATTGTGTTTCGTGTGTTAAGTGTATGCAAGAATTAAATTCTTTATCTCAGTATTGTAACCTATTGATTTGTTCACATTTAATGAGAAAATAGGATTTAATACTATCAGTTCTGTATATTTCTTAATCTTTCCAGGATTTTTTATGAAAAAAAAAGACGAAAGATGCTATTGGTTCTGAAACATTTCAAATTTATTTTTATTTATTTGATATTCGTAGCTTTGAACCAAGTAAAAGTACAGAGTATATGACATGTCCGCACTTGATTTGAAGGTTACTAAGTTGTTAACCTCGAATGGAGACCCTACCAGTGCCAACATTCCACGCTCCAGATCTCCTCAGAGGATAGCTCCTCAAAACCCACGATCGGTTAAGACACAGTCTATGTACTTGGAATCACACCTCAACTTCGGGAGCTTCCAAGGCCAACTCCCCGGGGGTCTCATGTCCAAGTCCTCCACGCTTCCAGTGAACCCCTCCTCGGTGCCCGAGGTCGGGGGTCTACCCAAGTCTCAGACCCTGCCCTATAACCTACAGGGACTAACGCCTGGTAACGCCCCTGTGAGTTGAACCTATAATTAATTGCATGCTGTAAAACACTCCAATTTAATGACTTCAATTCAGAACAGAATATTTAAATTTAGATGGAATTGTTTTGCGTTAAATTGTAATCTTTCTGGCAAAATATATAAAAAGCTTGAAAATATGTATTATTTTTTTATAAAATATTCCGACACGGCAGTAGTGAGAAAATACTGTAAAAGATTTTTTTTCAAAATCCACAATTTTTTTGTAATTTTGTAATTTTGCTAAAAGGAGATGTATTTTTTTAAAGATAGAAGTCTAGTGGCTATGACAAAATGTTGATGTATGAATTTGTTATCAATTTCGCAGGTTGCACTTTCACAAAAAAATATGTTTCTGCAGAAAATGTGGAAATTAGAACTCTGCCAAACATAAAAAGAACTTTTACAGTACCTTTTCATTTAATAGACTCACTTAGTGATCACAGTTTATAAGATAACTCAAGGGGAATCTCAACCCTCAGGGGAAGATTCTCAAGTTGCCAAACACGAGGCTTTGTCGGGTGTTTGGCAACTTAAGAATCTTTCCCCGAGGGTTGAGATTCCCAATCTCACCTCAAGAGGGTGAATGATTCTTTTTCTCTTACCCTGTTCACCCATTGTGTATCATAAACATAATGTAATGTTGACATTACAGGCTAAATTAATTGTTGACGTGGCGTTGATGGATTGTTGACGTGTAATATGTTAAATTTTCCTTTTGATCAATGGAAAAATAACGACTGCAGAAATAATTTTCTGCTCCTTTCAAATGTGTTATTTGTTAATTTTCATGTTATCTAAAACATCTCTATTTATTGTAAGTAATGTCAATGTCCTTTTTACTGAAGTCTTTTGTGAGCGATGGGAGAACAAGAGTCGATCCTTATGAACGTATATCGGATGTGGAAATTCTTCCCTCTCTTGTAGCATTTGGTGTCAGAAATTACTTAAGTGAGCCTCGGGTCTGACCTTAATTCTACACGGTTGGGTAGAATTTTCCATATCCCCACACCTACCTACATGTGATAGAATCTATTAGTTATACCTAGTAATGTGATATATACAGAAGAAGTGTCACAGATCATTTATGCAATGACAAGTTTTCAATTTCTTTATATTTGGATTGGAACTTCCTTATGGAACAATATACTACATGATATGTTTGTTAATAGAAAACAAATTTAATTTGTTTTTATGCTAAGTTATATAAGTTCATTTATAAATTCTAAAAAAGTTTTCATTATAATTACTAAAGTACTGAATAAGTAATTGAAAATAAATGTCTTGTATGGAAGGTTTATGATAATTTAACTGGCTTTATTTTATATTTTTTGGCAAATCAGCACATGAGTTACCTCCCTTTTAACAAGATACATGTTTCAGAAATTTAAGTATCTTGGCGGTTTGTTATTGGTTCTTAAAAAAAAAAAAAAAAAAGTTTTTTTTGTGCATTTGGTCCTGTTTTGATTTTCATCCATAGTTAAGCTAAAAGGGAGATAAATCTTGTTGTAGGAGGACAATTGTGTAAAAGCATAAGAATATAAAGTTTTAGTTTTGAAGCTCAATACATTTATTAGTATTTGAAGAGAAATATGATTTGAGTATGACTTTGATGTTGTAATGTTTATATTGAAACTATTGTCAGTGTGGAAATTTTGATGTTTACACATGCATAAATGTGAAATAAGTGGGGGAGGGTGCTTTTATTAAGAATTTTGATAAAGAATTTTCTGACAACTCATGTGAAGGATATGTGTAAAGTTTTTTGTTTTTTGTTGAATCTCTTTGCTAGGGTATAGGTTGATGATGAAATTAGAAAACAGTATACATTTCTAAAGTTAAATAAGTTTGCTGAAATGTTTGAACGGTAAAATATTTTATTTACAACATTTTGGGAGGGTGAGTATAGGAGGTTTCCTGCACTACTTATTCATTTCTGATCATGTACAATCAGAAAGTTGAGCAACTGCTTGGTTTCATCAGGGTATAAGATTGCTATATGTTGAGCTAGCCAACAAGTGTTTTGGTATTTTCTTATCACAAGATTAGAAGAAAGACTTCAAACCAGCAATAATAATTCTAAATAAGGGTAGTTCCTCTAGATCTGCCTGTTCTACATCCACTGGTAGATCAGGGTGCTGTTGTGTTTAAGCACATTCCCAAAACATTTGGATGGAGGGAAATATTTTTGGATTTTATCATATTTTTTTTTTTTTTTTTTTACATCAGCACCTTGCCTCCAACCATTGGATCTTTCAAATGGTATATAGAATGCATGGTGCAGAGACAGCTATTCCGTCTTTTCGTATTGCAGAGTTATCTGCTCTTGTGAGCAGGTATTGATTGTTATGTCATTAGTTTGTGTGAGAAAATTACGTCGTTTTCTCAAAGATTTATGACGTTACTCTCGCAAACAAATGACGTAACAATCAATACCTGCTCACAAGAGAAGATAACTCTGGAATACGAAAAGACGGGATATTACATAATATAAATGGAGTATTATACTCGAGGAATGCATGTTTTTTGAGAATGGGCTGACATAGATTCTCAGCAGTAGCTCACAGATTTGTCTATACTTACTTATACAAGGTAACAGGCTGATGCATGAGCTTTGAACTTAGTAAGGTAGTGGACAATATATATTTGAAATACGAAATTCAAAATACAAAATTCAAAATATTAAAGTGGGAAGTAATTGGAAATTTGAAATACAAAACTTGCAGGATTTTACATTTATCTGAATTAATCTCAGAATTTGAATCAGAAACTTAAAGGAATATACATATATTTGGATTAGAATGTATAATTACATACAAAGAACTTGCATTTGAATCAGTCTTCATTTTCAAACATTTTTAAGAATTTCCATTAAGTGTTTCCTTGTTTAAACTATCCATCAGTATTCAAGCATTGATGTGTTTGAATAAAATAACATACATATATTCAAATTCGGAAAACATGGAATCAGAATATGTATACAAAATATTCAAATGTATATAATTGGACTGATTGAGACCCTTCTGGAATCAAATACAACGTACTACACTCCAGCTGTATTGTAATATCCCATGGAGACTGACATATTGTAATATTTAGAAATATGAATTATATTATACGTTGATTTAATCAGATTGAACAAGTATGTCATTAGCTGTCTACCCGTAAGTGAATTCTGAGTTGGATCAACTCAATATGCAGTTTTTAATCGATTTGATCGTCAAACCTGTGGAAAATTTACGATGACAAACAATGATGTAAATGTGAAGGTTCGAGAGCCTGAGAGCCTGATCACTGCCTGTTGGGTTATTAAACTCACAGCAGGGATACTACGTAAAAACTGACATTAGACCTGCAAATAAAAAGTGTTAAATTTTGTGTTTAGCATTAATATCATGCTTCCACTTATACAAAAATTCTGCTTGGTTGCCCCACATAGCTTACTAAAGCTTTGCTCTTTTCACATTTCCTTGTAACTTTAACCTGCTTTCAAAGAAAATAGAGCGACAGACCACCTAGCTGTAGCTGATAGCTTGTAGTGTGAGAAAGTAGCCGGCACACATATCTGGTCTAGACGGTGCTGTAATCAGTGTTGTTACATACTACGGTAGCTGTAACAGGTCCAGGAGGGGGAAGATGGGCTGCATCTTGCTGATTTTGTATGAATAATGTCAAATAAATGTTTATGGGAATTAAAGCTTATTGTATTAGACATCGGGTTATCAGAACTTGTATAACACCTAGCTCAATTTGCCAATTTTTCAGAAAAATTTGAGCTGGTTTCCAATGAGAATCGGACAAAATAGTTATTAATCAGCATTTTTCCTGAGACACAATTCTTAGCTTTTTCACTTTAAAACTTTTTACAATATATTATTCGTAACTTAGTTTATATTGATAATGAAATAATTACGTATTGATATATGTTTTACAAGTATTTACAGGCATTTTATACCCAATGTTTTCTTCATTTTATAAGGAACTTGAAAAGAAAGTATTTCATCCTGGGACGTCCAATCAAGGGGTAAGAGATATCATGTACATGTATATGTACCACATCAGAGGCAAACGTGTAACAACATATCCAAGGTTCCCAATTCCACAGTTTTTATCTTTATTGTAAATAGAATCCAATTAACCATGAAACATCAATTTAAACCTAACTTAGTAAATATTTTTCGAAATAACAGGGTTGTTTTACAGATATCTTCCTCTAGTATTTTATGATTAGCCCTTTTACCACTGGAGACCAAACTGGACTCATCCAGGTCAATGCATGGAAGAGTTAACTTAAGTGACACAGGGGTGAAAGGGTTAGACGTCGATTTGGAATAATTATTGCTATAGGAAAGAGTCATGACTTTTGAATTGCACTTTTCCTTACCCGTTGAAAACCTTGAGTTCATATAGCAGAATTATTTGCAACCCAGTCCTAAAATTATTACAGCATCCATTCATCCTTATAACCACCGACAACATACTTCTTATTAGGTCACCTAGTCCGAAGGACCATAGTGAACTTATGCCGTGGCGCAGCGTCCGTCGTCCTTCGTCGTTCGTAGTCAACTTTTTCTTTAAAACCTATCTCCTCCTAAACGCCAAAGAGGATTTCAACCAAATTTTATCTGAAGCATCACTAGGGGAGGGCAATCATTTCTTGAATAAATGAGGTTGGTTTGACCCCTGAGGCTAGGGGGGCAGGGCCCTGAAGGGGAACTTAGCTAAATTTGCTTTAAAACATATCTCCTAAACACCAAAAAGGATTTCAATCAAATTTAGTCTTAAGCATCACTAGGGAAAGGCAATCATTTCCTAAATAAATGAGGCTGGTTCAAGCCCTGGGGCTAGTAAGACCGGGCCCAAAGAGGAAAATTATCTAATATTTTGCTTTAAGACGCTAATACCCCCTTATTGCCTGAGTGGATTGTACAAAATTTGGTCAAAAACATTATTGAGGAAGAACAAACATTTCTAATTGAATGAGGTTGATTTGACCCCTGCGGTCCTAAGAAATGGTACAGCTAGATTATCATATTCTATGGTGTAGTTTTCTTAAATTGTTAAAAATTGGTTTCTAGGTTTATAAAAGCTTATAGTTGAATGAAAATTAAAGTATTGTCTTATTACACCCTGTAATATGACATATTACTTATTTCCAAATCTGTTAACATGGCAACTCAATGGATGCCCCTGATTAGTTGAAAGTCAGATATTGTGGTCCCAGTTGGATTAGAGCATAGATCTTGTCTGGTTTTGAGGAAATTTCATATAAAGATGTACTAATGCATTCAGTTGTAATGACTTATAATACTATATAAAACCAGGTGAGCGATACAGGTCCAATGGACATCTTGTTCCAAATCACATTCAGTCCACTAATATGTAGTGGGCCTATAATGCTCCACTGTGTTGCAATTATTTTTAACTAGTATGATGTATTTTTTATTACAGCAGGAAAAGATCTGTGGAATGCTCAAGAAGAGGATGATTGTGGAGTTAGGAAAGCAGGTCAAGTAAGTGTATTCTACCTTTTGAAGGACTGTAGTTTGCTTTGTTTGTGTTTTACGTCCTATTAACAGCTATGGTCATTTGAAGGACGTGCCAGGTATTGGTGGTGGATGTAAGCCTGAGTTCCCGGAGAAAAAGCACCGACCTGGGACCAGTACTTGGCTACTGCCCATGTAGTTCTTGAACCCGCGACCAAGTGATGGAGGGCTAGTGATGGTAGATGGTCAGACGCCTTAACCACTCGGCCACTGTGGCCCCCTTTGTTTTGAGGCTAAGTAGACTATACCCTAAATGATTGTGTTAGTTTCAACCACTCGGCCACTGTTGCCCCCTTTGTTTTGAGGCTTAGTAGACTATTCCCTAAATGATTGTGTTAGTTTCAACCACTCGGCCACTGTTGCACCCTTTGTTTTGAGGCTTAGTAGACTATACCCTAAATGGTTGTGTTAGTTTCAACCACTCGGCCACCGTTGCCCCCTTTGATTTGTGGCTAATTAGTAGACTATACCCTAAATGATTGTGTTAGTTTCATCCACTCGGCCACCGTTGCCCCCTTGTTTTGAGGCTTAGTAGACTATACCCTAAATGGTTGTGTTAGTTTCAACCACTCGGCCACCGTTGCCCCCTTTGTTTTGAGGCTTAGTAGACTTTACCCTAAATGATTGTGTTAGTTTCAACCACTCGGCCACCGTTGCCCCCTTTGTTTTGAGACTTAGAAGACTATACCCTAAATGATTGTGTTCGTTTCAACCACTCGGCCACCGTTGCCCCCTTTGATTTGTGGCTAATTAGTAGACTATACCCTAAATGATTGTGTTAGTTTCATCCACTCGGCCACCGTTGCCCCCTTGTTTTGAGGCTTAGTAGACTATACCCTAAATGGTTGTGTTAGTTTCAACCACTCGGCCACCGTTGCCCCCTTGTTTTGAGGCTTAGTAGACTATACCCTAAATGGTTGTGTTAGTTTCAACCACTCGGCCACCGTTGCCCCCTTTGTTTTGAGACTTAGCAGACTTTACCCTAAATGATTGTGTTCGATTCAGTAGACATCATTCTTTCCTATGAAGAAAGGTTTTAGTTCGTTCTTTGTTAAACTCATTGTTTTGTCACAGTTTTTGACGAGTTTGTCATTTGTGAGATTACATTATTGATGATATATACAAGCAAACTTTTATTCTATAGGTTGTGAAATTGTATATAATTGTTGTTTAATAAGAAAAACGTTGTTTCTGTTGTTCATGTGACTGATTCTTGTGTTACAGGAAAAGCTTCAGTCCGTCGTTTGTAAAACTGTTGGGGACCAACCTGGTGTTTTACAAGAACCGCCAGGCATCAACACAGCAGGGCTCCAAGCATGGCAAGCCAGAGTTTATGGAGCCCCTGCAGGGAGCACACATCGACAAGTACCCCCATAAACGTCACCTCAACGTCCTGGTGGTGAGTCACAATGGCGTGGTCTACTTTTGACTACAAACAACTATGAGTTGTGATACGTTGTACAAAGAATGAAGATCATATTTACTGTTGGGACATCATAAGAATACAGAGCTGTTGTAATTTTTTGTGCTTCAAAATCCTGCACTTTGTTGACGAAGTAATATTCTACAGTAATATTTTCTTTGTAGCACTTCAAAATGTAAGATTTTATTTTTTCCTCATTGAAAACAATACATATTTTGATCATATGGTGAAATATACTGATATCTTCTTCACTAGTGCTCTCAATACGTTCAAAAAGCATCAGTATTTTACCATACTCATAAAGTATGGTATTCAATCGAAACCCATAAAATACCTCTGTATCTTTTTATTCTGAAGAGATCATTACATTTAAGTATTTACATATGTTGGGCATGAAGACATGAAATATAAATAAATATATATATATTTTTTGTGTTTATTGCATACACCATACATATCACCTGATCTTTCCCTAGCGTCTAATCCTTTTGTTAACTCAATAAAATTTGTTGAAAACAAAACAAAATCTTCCCCTAATAAAACCTTGATTGATTTTAAAAAATGTATATATTTGCCTGTTTGTGACCTTTGATGTGTGATGTACTTGTAGCTGTCGACCTGTAACAAGAACCAGTACCAGCTACAGCTGGAGGATGAGATCGACATGCAGAAATGGTTGTCTACACTTGAACTCACCATCAAAGAACTGGTATGGTCAAATCACCACTCCTCTCTCATTTCCTTCTGTAGAACACATCCTCAGACCTCAACGACTGTTTTACCATCATTAAATAACCTTTCACCTTTCGAGGATATTGTAAAGCAAAAGCAAGATATTGTTAAATGATATTTCTGTAGTGCAGCACACCTGTTTCCAGGTCCTTGTCTGCAGATGGGGTCTTGATCAAAGGTCAAATAAATACTGTCTACAGGAAATTTTCGCTGCAGTTAAACTTTCGCCTATTCGCTCTCTCCAGTGAAGGCAATTTATCTTTCCCTTATTCACTCTCTCCAGTGAGGGCAATTTATCTTTCACCTATTCGCTTTCTCCAGTGAGTGCAATTTATCTTTCGCCTATTTGCTCTCACCAGTGAGGGCAATTTATCTTTCCCCTATTCGCTCTCTCCAGTGAGGGCGATTTATCTTTCACCTATTCGCTTTCTCCAGTGAGGGCAATTTATCTTTCGCCTATTCGCTCTCTCCAGTGAGGGCATTATATCTTTTGCCTATTCGCTCTCTCCAGTGAGGGCAGTTTATCTTTCACCTTTTCGCTTTCTCCAGTTAGGGCAATTTATCTTTCACCTTTTCGCTTTCTCCAGTGAGGGCAATTTATCTTTCGCCTATTCGCTCTCTCCAGTGAGGGCAATTTATCTTTCCCCTATTCGCTCTCTCCAGTGAGGGCGATTTATCTTTCGCCTATTCGCTCTCTCCAGTTAGGGCGATTTATCTTTCACCTATTCGCTCTCTCCAGTGAGGGCGATTTATCTTTCACCTATTCGCTCTCTCCAGTGAGGGCGATTTATCATTCCAGCAAATTTTAGTACACAACATGTAATATATAGTAATAACATGTGAAGGGCTAAATTAGCACTTGGCGAACGTGGATTTTATCGAAAAAGGGCAAACATTTTAATGGGTGAAAGTTTGAGTATGAAAGGGAATTTTTTGAATTCTTTATATGCATAGAAAATTTAGTTGGTTGGGGTAGTTTAGAGGTATATATAGTTGTTTGGGGTAGTTCAGAGGTATAGATAGTTGGTTGGGGTAGTTTAGAGGTATAGATAGTTGGTTGGGGTAGTTTAGAGGTATAGATAGTTGGTTGGGGTAGTTTAGAGGTATTGATAGTTGGTTGGGGTAGTTTAGATGTATATGTAGTTGGTTGGGTTTAGAGGTAAAGATAGTTGGTTGGGGTAGTTTAGAGGTATAGATAGTTGGTTGGGGTAGTTTAGAGGTATAGATAGATAGTTGGTTGGGTTTAGAGGTATAGATAGTTGGTTGGGGTAATTTAGAGGTATTGATAGTTGGTTGGGGTAGTTTAGAGGTATAGGTAGTTGGTTGGGGTAGGTTAGAGGTATAGATAGTTGGTTGCGGTAGTCTAGAGGTATAGATAGTTGGTTGGGGTAGTTTAGAGGTTTAGATAGTTGGTTGGGGTAGTTTAGAGGTATATATAGTTGGTTGGGGTAGTTTAGAGGTAAAGATAGTTGGTTGGGGTAGTTTAGATGTATATGTATTTGGTTGGGTTTAGAGGTAAAGATAGTTGGTTGGGGTAGTTTAGAGGTATAGATAGATAGTTGGTTGGGGTAGTTTAGAGGTATATGAAGTTAGTTGGGGTAGTTTAGAGGTATAGATAGTTGATTGGGGTAGTTTAGAGGTATAGATAGTTGGTTGGGTTTAGAGGTATATGTAGTTGGTTGGGGTAGTTTAGAGGTATATATAGATAGTTGGTTGGGTTTAGAGGGATAGATAGTTGGTTGGGTTTAGAGGTAAAGATAGTTGGTTGGGGTTGTTTAGAGGTATATATAGATAGTTGGTTGGGTTTAGAGGTATAGATATTTGGTTGGGTTTAGAGGTAAAGATAGTTGGTTGGGGTTGTTTAGAGGTATATATAGATAGTTGGTTGGGTTTAGAGGTATAGATATTTGGTTGGGTTTAGAGGTAAAGATAGTTGGTTGGGGTAGTTTAGAGGTATATATAGTTGTTTGGGGTAGTTTAGAGGTATATACAGTTGTTTGGGGTAGTTTAGAGGTATAGATAGATAGTTGGTTGGGTTTAGAGGTATAGATAGTTGGTTGGGTTTAGAGGTATTTGTAGTTGGTTGGGGTAGTTTAGAGGTATAGATAGTTGTTTGGGGTAGTTTAGAGGTAAATGAAGTTGGTTGGGGTAGTTTAGAGGTATTTGTAGTTGGTTGGGGTAGTTTAGAGGTATAGATCGTTGGTTGGGGTAGTTTAGAGGTATAGTTAGTTGGTTGGGTTTAGAGGTATAGATAGTTGGTTGCGGTAGGTTAGAGGTATATATAGTTGGTTGGGGTAGTTTAGAGGCATAGATAGTTGGTTGGGGGAATTTACAGGTATAGATAGTTGGTTGGGGGAGTTTAGAGGTATTGATAGTTGGTTGGGGGAGTTTAGAGGTATTGATAGTTGGTTGGGGGAGTTTAGAGGTATAGATAGTTGTTTGGGGTAGTTTAGAGGTAAATGAAGTTGTTTGGGGTAGTTTAGAGGTATAGACAGTTGTTTGGGGTAGTTTAGAGGTATAGATATTTGGTTGGGGTAGTTTAGAGGTATAGATATTTGGTTGGGGTAGTTTAGAGGTATAGATCGTTGGTTGGGGTAGTTTAGAGGTATAGATATTTGGTTGGGGTAGTTTAGAGGTATATACAGTTGTCTGGGGTAGTTTAGAGGTATAGATAGATAGTTGGTTGGGTTTAGAGGTATAGTTAGTTGGTTGGGTTTAGAGGTATAGATAGTTGGTTGCGGTAGTTTAGAGGTATAGATAGTTGGGTGGGGTAGTTTAAAAGTATAGGCAGTTGGTTGGGTTTAGGGGCATAGATAGTTGGTTGGGGTAATTTACAGGAATAGATGGTTGGTTGGGGTAGTTTAGAGGTATATGTAGTTGGTTGGGGTAGTTTAGAGGGATTTGTAGTTGGTTGGGGTAGTTTAGAGATAAAGATAGTTGGTTCGGTTTAGAGGTATAGATAGTTGGTTGCGGTAGTTTAGAGGTATAGATAGTTGGTTGCGGTAGTTTAGAGGTATATATAGTTGGTTGGGGTAGTTTAGAGGTATAGGTAGTTGGTTGGGGTAGTTTAAAGGTATATGTAGTTGGTTGGGGTAGTTTAGAGGTATAGATATTTGGTTGGGGTAGTTTAGAGGTATAGATCGTTGGTTGGGGTAGTTTAGAGGTATAGGTAGTTGGTTGGGGTAGTTTAAAGGTATATGTAGTTGGTTGGGGTAGTTTAGAGATAAAGATAGTTGGTTTTTTTTAGAGGTATAGATATTTGTTTGGGGTAGTTTAGAGGTATAGATCTTTGGTTGGGGTAGTTTAGAGGTATAGATAGATAGTTGGTTGGGCCTAGAGGTATAGATAGTTGGTTGGGTTTAGAGGTATAGATAGTTGGGTGGGGTAGTTTAGAGGTATATATAGATAGTTGGTTTGGGTTAGAGGTATAGATAGTTGGTTGGGGGAGTTTAGAGGTATAGATAGTTGGTTGCGGTAGTTTAGAGGTATATATAGTTGTTTGGGGTAGTTTAGAGGAAAATGAAGTTGGTTGGGGTAGTTTAGAGGTATAGGTAGTTGGTTGGGGTAGTTTAAAGGTATATGTAGTTGGTTGGGGTAGTTTAGAGGTATAGGTAGTTGGTTGGGGTAGTTTAGAGATAAAGATAGTTGGTTTGGTTTAGAGGTATAGATAGTTGGTTGGGGTAATTTACAGGTATAGATGTTGGAATTATTGTGTTCTGTGTTCTAAATCATGTGTAGGGCATCTTTCCACTAGAGACAATTCACAGGATCACTACCAATTTTGTTAGGAGGAAATTGCCTAAGGTCAAGGTAAAAAAAAACTAACCTGGCAATTCTAGACTCTAACTAGTAAAATAGAGAGTGTAGTAATATTATTAGTTTTTTGGTTAAAAAGCCAGAGGTCAAGGTCTCTTTACCCTAATTTTGTGTGCAAGTTACACCATATTCCCAGGCATTATAAAGCTGGAAATGGGAGTAATAGATAAGATGAAGGTATTGATTATGTACAGTTCTTTTGATACCTTGGTCTCCATTCATGAATCTTTTAAAGGTTCATGCTCAAGCTTTTTTTGTTTGACAGGGTCCATGTATGGTTGACCAGCAGCTGTTAGTGCTGCCAGGAAACTCAGACAGTCTGAAGAAAACACCATCTTTTAAGCAGAAAAGTATGTCTGTTTTAATTTCCTAATATTTGCTTGTACTGGAGTCAGATGTACAGATCACTTACTACCTCACTTTACTAGTTGTATGATTGATTAACCCTTTCACCACTGAAGACCATAATGGACTCACCCAGATGAATGTGTGGTAGAGTTTACTCAAGTTACATATATAGGGGTGAAAGGGTTAAGAACAAGGATCAGTTTCAACACATTCAGATTTCGACTTCAATACTTTTGTTAGCAACATATAGAACTTGCTATTGTCTTTTCTTACAAAAGATTTTTTTTTCAATATTTTTGAAAAAAAACATTTCTGTAATTTATAAAAATAAGTTTCAGCAGGAGTATGATAAGTAATGTTGTATATAGAAATGTTACCTCAGCATGCTGTATTTTATATGTTGACAATGTGGGACTTGGTCCCGGAGTCCTCATCTAGATATCGTTGAGTT
Source organism: Mizuhopecten yessoensis (assembly GCF_002113885.1). NCBI lineage: Eukaryota > Metazoa > Mollusca > Bivalvia > Pectinida > Pectinidae > Mizuhopecten > Mizuhopecten yessoensis. Next base: position 144,955 of record NW_018408852.1, on the reverse strand, counting down.
TACTAACCTAGAAACATGTATGTGCTTGCTGCATGGTTCTTAAAGACGAGGCAAGTCATGTTGCTATGATTAGCCTTGAGGTCTGTCTCTGTCTCTGAAGACTTATTTGCTTCATTCTCTCAAATGGAAATATTTTGCTGTGATTGTTTGAATATTTAGATGAGAAATACTGTCAATCAGGGCCTCTTCATCTCCCAGTGTTTTCAGTACTTTTATTTGAAACACTTTTTCCAACATTTGTAATAACAACCAAAACAAACCAGTTATTCACATAACCTATACTGATTCTTGACAGGAGTTTTATGTAACACATAACCTTTTTATGTAACACATAAATTAAATGATTTAGAATTACACCTGTATATAACTGTGTTTATTTTGACTGCCTTGATAGCAACTGTTTGTATCTCATCAGATCGTAAGCCATCGGAGAAAGAAGAAACACCAGAGGAGGAAAAATCCAGGTTCAAATCAATATTCGAGAGGTGGATGAAAGACCCCCAGAGACCTACCAAGAAACAGCTGGAGGACAAAGGCATAATAGAGTGTAAGTTTTAACCACAAATGGATTTTAAGTTACGGCCGAAAATAAATTATAAGTCATTACTGAAACTATGATGGAAATGACATCCTAAAATAGAGGGTATATCACAACCAAAGTATTAATCACAACCAAAGATGGAGTGTAGTCCTCCATACTAGCAAACCACTGACACAATATCATGACTCTAGGCCTCCTAGTTCTTCAGAAGAAGCTGTGTGAGCAAAAACTAAGGTGTAAGTCAAGGCTGAAAATATCCTGTAGGTCATAACTAAACATGAAGTGTAAGTCATTACTGAAGAATTCAGGAAAAATTGAAAAAAATATTGCTTTATACCTGATTCTATTTCTGTTTCAGATAATGTGTTTGGTGGTTCTCTGAAGCAGGTTTGTGAGAAGGACAAGGCTAAGGTCCCTAAGTTTGTACAGCGGTGTATAGCAGCTATAGAAAAACGAGGTATGTACAGCAACCATAGAAAATAATGTATACTGTGAACAACAATGTATGACAACCATAGAAAATAATGTATATACTGCATGTGTACAACAATGTATGACAACCATAGAAAATAATGTATATACTGCATGTGTACAACAATGTATGACAACCATAGAAAATAATGTATATACTGCATGTGTACAACAATGTATGACAACCATAGAAAATAATGTATATACTGCATGTGTACAACAATGTATGACAACCATAGAAAATAATGTATATACTGCATGTGTACAACAATGTATGACAACCATAGAAAATAATGTATATACTGCATGTGTACAACAATGTATGACAACCATAGAAAATAATGTATATACTGCATGTGTACAACAATGTATGACAACCATAGAAAATAATGTATATACTGCATGTGTACAACAATGTATGACAACCATAGAAAATAATGTATATACTGCATGTGTACAACAATGTATGACAACCATAGAAAATAATGTATATACTGCATGTGTACAACAATGTATGACAACCATAGAAAATAATGTATATACTGCATGTGTACAACAATGTATGACAACCATAGAAAATAATGTATATACTGCATGTGTACAACAATGTATGACAACCATAGAAAATAATGTATATACTGCATGTGTACAACAATGTATGACAACCATAGAAAATAATGTATATACTGCATGTGTACAACAATGTATGACAACCATAGAAAATAATGTATATACCGGGTACAACAATGTATGACAACCATAGAAAATAATGTATATACCGGGTACAACAATGTATGACAACCATAGAAAATAATGTATATACCGGGTACAACAATGTATGACAACCATAGAAAATAATGTATATACCGGGTACAACAATGTATGACAACCATAGAAAATAATGTATATACCGGGTACAACAATGTATGACAACCATAGAAAATAATGTATATACCGGGTACAACAATGTATGACAACCATAGAAAATAATGTATATACCGGGTACAACAATGTATGACAACCATAGAAAATAATGTATATACCGGGTACAACAATGTATGACAACCATAGAAAATAATGTATATACCGGGTACAACAATGTATGACAACCATAGAAAATAATGTATATACCGGGTACAACAATGTATGACAACCATAGAAAATAATGTATATACCGGGTACAACAATGTATGACAACCATAGAAAATAATGTATATACCGGGTACAACAATGTATGACAACCATAGAAAATAATGTATATACCGGGTACAACAAAGTATGACAACCATAGAAAATAATGTATATACCGGGTACAACAATGTATGACAACCATAGAAAATAATGTATATACTGGGTACAACAATGTATACCAACGGTAGAAAAAATTGTGAAAGTTCAACAATATATCAACAGTGATGCAAAGCTGCTTTAGAAACAATAAAATATTTTATTAATTGAAAAATAAATCCAATATTACAAGGAATTAAATTGAGGATTACCATCTGACAGTCATCTTCGCTAGGCAAGGTTTATGATCCGGTACGATTTACCTTAGCTATTCACTGGTGGAGAGAGTAGAAAGGCCAGATCGTACCAGATCGTAACCTTGGATAGCAAAGATGTCTGACAGTATGTTAATTTAACAACAACAAAAATTACCATTATACTTTTTAAACTGAATATAATTTAAAAATCAGTATCTTGATTTTGAAATTAAGTTGGTAAACATTATCAGCTCTAGATGACCAGTAGAAATATTTCAAAGTTCTGAGTGGTAACCTTTTCAAACCTTGTCTAGGAATATTCAGACTAACCTGTTGAAATGAGAATTCAGAGATGTTGAAGTAGAGTGTGTTGATATGTACAGGTCTGGACCAAGACGGATTGTACAGGATCAGTGGTAACATGGCCCAGATCACCAAGCTACGGTCAATGACAAACATGGGTAAGTCCAGTAGGAAAAAGTCCGCCGGAAACCTGTATTTGGCATGTTGCATATCTTTTTTTGCACACATAGGAGTCAATGGTTATAACTGCCGAGTCTACCATATATAGTTGTGAACAATTTTTAGGCCTGGGGTCGAATTTCCATAGGCCCAATCACATTAAACTGATGCCACACTTGAGAATGTCAGCTTACAAGGTACTCAATATTTTCAGCTTAAATATATATTTTCATGCACTTCAGAATCAAGATTTAGATAAATATAGCTCCAAAACTGGAAGTCAGCTTGCCGCCTATGTGATATAGAGGTTTTTCTCATATCCGGTCATGTAAAATAACGCTGGCCATGTAAGATAGCCATGCTTGCTGAGTCTATCTTACATGGGCGTGACCTTACAATGGCTCAACAATGGTGTGACGTCACGAATTTGGAAAACACTGATGCCGCAATGTGGAAAAGGCAATGTAATGAAATTAAAACTTTTTACAATATATTTACTGTACACGTTAGAAAGATGACATTATTTGTCATTGCAAATATGGGGTATGCAAAATCTCGCTGACGAATTCGTTTTTGTCAAAAAAGCTCAGGGGGAAAATTGATATTTTCAAAATCGTAGCCAGTCCAAATGCATTTTCATGGTTTCTGAGCTTATTAACCCTGGTAGTTGGAATGAGAGAAAAATACTCTTTCATGCCCAAGGGTAAAGGATACGGAAATTCCACCCTCAGGATATTCAAATTTGACAAAACCCTCGGCAAAGTCTTGAGTTTTACCAAATTTGAAAGCCCCTCATATTAACCAAAGTTGGAATTTCCCTTTTCTACTCCCCTGAACATGAAAGAGTCTTATAATCTCACATTCATACAGATGGGAGAAGTATTAATGATTCATGGGTAAACTTGTATACTGTATAGCGGTTATATTTTGCGGGTGTTTTAATTTCGCTATATTCGCACTTTGACTAATTTCCGTGAATTCTAAACACCAGCGAAATTATCGAAAATGGTAACTACTTTTACGGACCTTATCACAACATGTTGAAAATACTTATAACCCAATGCTGTTATGCAAGCTAAAATGAACTCAAATCAGATAATCACCAGAAAACATGGCAGTCACTGGCGGATGACGACGCTCTGGATCAGTGTTTTCAAACAGTTTACCTGTGTTTCGAGGTTTAACCCTTAAATGATGACACTCAAAATACTTTGCACAACACAAGGGATTCGGGTGCACAGTGAAATTCGACCCTCGCGAATGTGTACTGAATACGAAACCGTGTAATATTGACACTGCAAATTTAAAGCGTTATACAGTACATGTATATAAAATTCAAAGGAGTAGGATTTCAATTTGAAAAAAAATAACAAGTGCTGTAGAACCATTTATTTTTGTGCAGTTAAAATTTCGTGGTTTTCATATACTAGCCTGTTTCAAGGACATTTTATTTCGCTGATTTCTGATTTTCCCCTATCTATATCATACAAAATTTATGTTTTCGTGGGGATTTAATTTTGTGGATTTCTGTTATCCACGAAATAAACGAAATTTAATGTCCCACGAAAATTTATGATGTTACAGTATGAAAGTAATAGAATATATATAAACTTTGGAAACTTGGAATAAAAATATCTATGCATGGTACTTTCACATTTACTAACAGAAATGTTTCTGCTATTTGTATGGCATTGCTGTAACAATCTGCTGTGTTGTATCGCTATGTTATCAACATTTTACAGGATGATATTTTAACACTCTGGAATGTTATTAACATTGTTATATGTGAGATGTGATTTTACAGATCTGTTGGCGTTGATGGGCGAGTCCACTGGTTTGTAGTCATGTACAACGTACTGTAATCATTTTATTGCTGTGCAGTGTAGATATTTAATCCTGTGTGTGATATCTATACACTATTATACCCTATGATCTCTCTTCAATTTCACAAGTATTTTTTTTTATAATCTGTGAAGTAATACTTGTTCTCTTTATTATCTGTCACTACTTAACTTTCACTGTTAAAATTTAGTATACAGTATACAGACATATGCAAATATAACAATAATCAGTAATAATAAACCATACATTTATAAACTTATCTGTCTCAGGAAATTAGAGTGGAGGGCAAAGAGTGCTGTCCAATGTCCATGTCTGTCCATCTGTCCATTACATGGTGTCTGAGGTCAAGGTCACTGTTACTAAAAATAGACCATGGGGAGAAAGGGTTAAGGTCCTCATTTTAGAATAAAAAATACTTATCTTTTTGATTCACTCTGATATGTAGATGTGCAATAGGGGTTTTAAAACGTTTCTTATTTCAAGCTGGTTGTCAATAAAAAAATGATTTGGGGTAGAGTTCTTATCTTGGTATCCAAAAGAAGACAACTCTTTCTGAAATTCTACATGAATGTGTAACTGTGATACGTAGAAGTGCATTACAAGTTTAAACAGATTTAAAGGTCACTGTTACTATAAATAGATCATGGGGGTTAGGATCAACACATGGCCTTTGCTGACCTGTCAGTGTTCTACATCATGGTCAAATTTCAATTAACCCTTTCACCCCTAAGTAACTTAAATAGACTCTACTAGACATTCATCTGGATGAGTCCATTATGGTCTACAGTGGTGAAAGGCTAGGGTTAAACTTTATGCAGAGGTTATGTGCCAAGGTAGCTTGTGCAGTTCCACATTTCAGCATTTCGCACCATAGGTCAAGGTCATGTTTACTATTTTTTCTTAAAATTAATAGTTGGGTTTCCATGAAGTCAAATTAACATGGCAGAGGGATCTACATGTTTTACACAATTTTCTATATCTGGATTATTTCTATAATTTATAAGGTTTGATAAATTATTGAATATTTTAAGAATTCTAATACATGTGTGTATTGCTGTAGTATATTTTAGTATCAGTGTGACATATTTCAAGCACAGAATTATTAATCAGGAGAAAATAATATTTAAAAACTTTATCGAAAGAATTGGTATATGTCAGCAAAACATATTTTGGTGGGTTAGACGTTTTGTAAACATTTTGTTAACTAGATAAAGGTATACAAAATAACAGTTGAAAGCCATTACAGTGCTGTCAACATTAACTATAATCCTTTCAGCTGGCATTGTTGGTTTGTATCCATTGATATCCATTGGGGAGGCACATTAGTCTAGTGGTAGGATGCCGGGCTCGTGACCGAAGGGTTGCGGGTTCGAGTCACGGCACGGCTCTGTGTTGTATCTTTGAGCAAGATACTTTACTCTGCTTGTTCCAGTCTACTCAGCTGTAAATGAGTATGTGGTTGGGCAGTGTTAGAATTGTTGAATGCTAGCTGTAGGCGCCGAAATGGCAGCTCCGGCTGTATGCTCCCCAGGGAGTTGAGAAAGATACTGGCTGGGTGCAAAGGCCCTATAACCATTGATAATAATTTGTGAACCGCTTTGAGACGACCTACGAACTAGGTTGTGTTAAAGAGGTATATAAGAACCTCAAATTATTATTATTTTTGATTGATGATGAACACACTTCATTATAGAAACTACATATCAAGTTATCTACCTGATCGAAACTGGAGGCTTAGAGTTTAAGGTTAAAGTTACTGTCATACAGTGTGATGATTCTCTGAAAATCATTATTTCACAGAACCTAGCTCATAGAAATTGAACAAACTTTCACCACAGATGCTTCATATAGAAATACATGTCTAGATCTGCTTAGAAAAAAATGGGCCAATAGGTCAAAGGTCAAGGTTAAACAAAGCGTAGCTGAATAAAGCCATTTTGGTACATATATAACAACTTATTCTACATATGCAGCATAGCCGAATTGGCAGCGATTTGTGGACAGCTCGTACACATTTTACACCGTTGTGTACATACGCGTCACTGGTCATTTGTCTGATGAAGGTGACAGTGAATATACCGTACTAGTCATCGAAACATTGCAAAGAAACACTTATTGGTCGCGTTACAAGAATCCTTTCATCAGTCAAGGTTAAACAGTTACCATTTATGAACAAAAGACTCAAAGGCAGATTGAGATTATAAGCAAATAATAATTTATTACGAAAACATTTTACCTACATATATGGGCTAAGGGGATATAACAGCTGTGATACTACTAATAATACTTTCATGTATGTACCCGGCCAGCTGTATTATAGCTGTTGACTGGGCAATGTATGAAAGAAACATATATGTACCCCGGAATAAAATTCTTGGGGGATTACGAATTACAAAATGAGTAACTGCCCAAATGAAGATGTACCACAGCTGAATACCCCCAAGAAGATAATATAAAACAAATTTATAAACGTTATTAACATCACTATCTTATTACAAGATAACAATAAATGAAATTCTCTCTAAAATTTCAATGTTACAGGGACATCGTTTTCTGTTTTACAATATGTATGATATATATTTAACTCCTGTGGTTGAACTCTTTCATTATCTTGCAGTAACGTCACGCTTTCATTTCACTTAGATCAGGTTCTATCACAAGCACTCAACCTAAATAGCTATTATCGCACATTGTTGCAAGTTAGAATCGCACCAGTTCAGTCTGTCCTTGATGAGTTTAAAATTGATATGACCTTAGATCTAATGTGTCCTCTGACCTTGATGTGACCTCTAACTTTGATACAATTCTGAATATTGATGACACATCTGACCTTAATGTAACCTTTGATTCTGATATAGCCTCAGATCTTGATGTGACCTCTGACCTTAATGTAACTTTTGATTCTGATATATCTTCAGATCTTGATGTGACCTCTGACCTTAATGTAACCTCTGATTCTGATATAGCCTCAGATCTTGATGTGACCTCTGACCTTAATGTAACCTTTGATTTTGATATAGCCTGGGGTCTTGATGTGACCTCTGACCTTAATGTAACCTTTGATTCTGATATAGCCTCATATCTTGATGTGACCTCTGACCTTAATGTAACCTTTGATTCAGATAAAGTCTGAGATCTTGATGTGACCTGTGACCTTAATGTACCCTTTGATCTGACCCAATCTGACCTTGCGGTGTCCAAAGACATTAATTGACCATTGTTCTCTGACCATACCACATCACATTGATATTGCCCTTGACATGTCCTCTAAACTTGATGTATTCTGTGAAATGATGCTGCACATACTTGTCAGTATTTCTGAGGAATCTCCTCACATTATGGTATTGAGGAAAACATTGATCATTTAGGCTTATAATGAGTGATGTTTGCATAAAGACTAATATTCTGTGATGTTTCCGACTGTTTCTCAGTAATGTTTTAGAAAAGACTAAAACTAAGTCATGCTTGAGTTTAAGCTTTTTCTGAGTCATGTTTTATTTTTGACTTATTCTAAATTAATACTCAGTAATGTCTTAATTAAGACTTACAAAGTAATATTTGAGTTAAGACTGTAACTCAGTGATGTGTTAGAAAAGACTAAAACTAAGTTATGCTTGAGTTTAAGCTTTTCCTGAATGATGTTTTGTTTTTGACTTATTCTAAATTAATACTCAGCTAGTAAGGTCTTTTAAAACTAAGACTTACAAAGTAATATTTGAGTTAAGACTGTAACTAAGTGATGTTTCAGTTTAGACTTTAAGTCAGTAAAGCTGTTCAGTTTTACATGTAGTTTAGCCTGCAATGTAACACAGCTTGTTTGTAGTCACAGACGCCTCCTGAGTTTGATATATGTAGTGTGTTATTCAGCCTTTGTTATTGTTCAAAAGCACTTTTTGATGTTTTTTTCAATACTCCTCCGTTTCAGAACATGCTCTGTAATCTATTTATTTCCAGAACCTGTCAAATAAGAACCATCTATTCTATGTGTTATAAAAATATATTATGTAGATAAATTGAATAACCTGTATACAATTAGAATTTATCTAACATATTAAATTTAATAGATATCACATAATTCGGCATTACTATCATTTTAAACTAAAAATGTATATGATAATGATTATGCACTTAAGGTGTATATCTTTTAATTTTGAATTATTTTTGAAGTTTATTTATCTCATGATGAAAGTTTTTTTGGGGAAAGGCCATGTATATACTTATTTGCTCAATGCGCTTCAAACAACTTCAAATTAGATAAAGAAGACTTTACATACCATTAGAAGAAAAAAATATTTTTTTTAATAGAGAGCTCTAGAAGAACTATTTGGCTGTGTGTTTATATAATATAAATTTATGAGATCTTACCTGATGAATGTTAATGAAGACATGTATTATATTTCTAATTTGATATATACTTATTGAAAAATGAAGTTTAATCAAAATGAAGTGAAAAATTATTTCAGGATAGTGTGCTGTGTCTACCTGTTATTTAATAAGAATGAAAATCACCAATATAGTGTAGCTGCTTCTGTTAATATAATTGGATGGTTTTAGCAGGCAATCATTTTATCCTATATTTGGATAATTTTGCAAAGACCATGAATGTTTCAAGTATTTAGATAGTTGAGACGTCTCAGTCAATGTTTTCATATTTGGGTCGTTTTTAGGAGACCATGAGTGTTTTATTACTCACTGAGTTAGTCTTGAGGAGACAGTGAGTGTTGGTTTTCTACGTTACAGACAAGTTCGACTATGACCTGGACAACCCGGATCTGTGGGACATACATGTGTTAGCCGGAGCCCTGAAGTTGTTCTTCCGAGAGCTGAAGGAGCCCCTGTTTGCCTTAGCTCAGTTTGACAAGTTTATATTAGCCATTGGTAAGTGTTGATCTAGCAATGCTAATGTCACATTCTTCACTTAGCTCATTCACCCCTGAAGACACATTTGAACACCTCCAAACCTAAGGTAGGAATAGTTCATTACAAAATTTCAGGGGTGGATGAGTTAAACATATTATAAGTAAATTAACTTTAATAGGTATATAATAGGTTACATTATTTGACTGCAAATACGATATTTCTCCACTTTGGCCAGTCCTTTTATACTTTGGGTGAGAGGTTATTTGTAATCAAGTACTGTATGGTAATTTTGGTGGTGATCTGTTATTCCACTTAAGGGACATAGCAATACAAACATACTTTCTGTATAATCATTCTTTTCAAATTTCAGGCAAGAAGTCACGATTAGATAAACTGAAAGGTTTGAAAGAGCAGGTTAATGCATTGCCAAAGTATAACTACGAGACACTCAAGTTTCTGTGTGGCCATTTAATAAGGTAAGTCTGTCGAGTTACTGTGTGGCCATTTAATAAGGTAAGTCTGTCGAGTTACTGTGAGACACTCAAGTTTCTGTGTGGCCAGTTAATGAGGTAAGTCAAGTTACGGTGAGACACTCAAGTTTCTGTGTGGCCATTTAATGAGGTAAGTCTGCCGAGTTACTACGGGCACTCAAGTTTCTGTGTGGCCATTAATGAGGTAAGTCTGTCCAGTTACGGTGAGACACTCAAGTTTCTGTGTGGCCATTTAATGAGGTAAGTCTGTTGGGTTACAACGAGACATTCAAGTTTCTGTGTGGCCAGTTAATGAGGTAAGTCTGTCAGGTTACTGTGTGGCCATTTAATGAGGTAAGTCTGTCCAGTAACTGTGAGACACTCAAGTTTCTGTGTGGCCATTTACTGAGGTAAGTCTGTTGAGTTACTGTGAGACATTCAAGTTTCTGTGTGCCTATTTCATGAGGTAAGTCTATCAGTTACTGTGAGACAAAGTTTGTGGGTGCACATTTACTGAGGTAGGTCTGTCCAGTAACTGTGAGACAAATTTTCTGTGTGCCAATTTACTGAGGTAGGTCTGTCCAGTTACTTTGAGACACTTAAGTTTCTGTTTGCCCATTTACTGAGGTAGGTCTGTCCTGTTACTGTGAGACGAAGTTTCTGTGTGCCAATTTACTGAGGTAGGTCTGTCTAGTTACTTTGAGACACTTAAGTTTCTGTGTGCCCATTTACTGTGGTAGGTCTGTCCAGTTACTGTGAGACAAAGTTTGTGGGTGCCCATTTACTGAGGTAGGTCTGTCCTGTTACTGTGAGACAAAGTTTCTATTTGCCCATTTACTGAGGTAGGGCTGTCCTGTTACTGTGAGACAAAGTTTCTGTGTGTCCATTTACTGTGGTAGGTCTGTCTAGTTACTGTGAGACAAAGTTTCTATTTGCCCATTTACTGAGGTAGGTCTGTCCTGTTACTGTGAGACAAAGTTTCTGTGTGTCCATTTACTGAGGTAGGTCTGTCCAGTTACTGTGAGACAAAGTTTCTGTGTGCCCAATTTACTGAGGTAGGTCTGTCAAGATACTGTGAGACACTTAAGTTTCTGTTTGCCCATTTACTGAGGTAGGTCTGTCCACATACTGTGAGACACTTAAGTTTCTGTCTGTCCATTTACTGAGGTAGGTCTGTCCAGATACTGTGAGACAAAGTTTCTGTGTGCCCATTTACTGAGGTAGGTCTGTCCTGTTACTGTGAGACAAAGTTT
>NW_018408852.1:125790-130470 GCF_002113885.1 Mizuhopecten yessoensis | reverse complement strand
AGACAAAGTTTCTGTGTGCCCATTTACTGAGGTAGGTCTGTCCAGTTACTGTGAGACAAAGTTTCTGTGTGCCCATTTACTGAGGTAGGTCTGTCCAGTTACTGTGAGACAAAGTTTCTGTGTGCCCATTAACTGAGGTAGGTCTGTCCAGTTTCTGTTAGACAAAGTTTCTGTGTGCCCATTTACTGAGGTAGGTCTGTCCTGTTACTGTAAGACACTCAAGTCAGTTAACTGCTTTTGAAAACCACTTCTTTAATTGGTAAGGTTTACTAGCATTATAGTTGTTGATGAGTCTCATATATATTGAATTCTGTAATATTTTCAGAGTTATTGCCCTTTGTGTATTGGAATAATTACATGTTTGTTTGGCATTATGATCTCCCATTTATAATTTGTTGTCGACATTAAACAATTGTGATAAATTATCATGAAACATTTTACTTTGCAGAGTTGCAGACAGGCAAAGTGTCAACAAGATGTCGTTCCACAACCTAGCTATAGTGTATGGGCCAACTTTGATGTGGAAGGAGATGGACACCAACTTCATGGCTCACATGGTGCTGCAGAGCCAGATCGTGGAGTTTGTCTTACTGGAATATAAAAACATATTTAAATGATTTATAGATACCGACCTGATTTGAAATTATCACCTGTCAATGGAACTCGTACTGGTGAAATTTGGTATTTTTTCCTGGAGTGCAATTATCAAGTAGAGTGATCTCCCTTGGACTGTAGTTAGACTGTGAAGTGAGATGTTTCCACTAACAACACTGAGTGACCGATTATGCTTTCTACAACAAGGAATAACCTTGAAGCAACCTTGAAGTGAATATATCTTTTGTTGGATTAAATTCTTATCAACACCTACTACTTGGTGATACGAGATTTAGCTCACTGTCATGATTCTGTTATAAGCTCTTGAACCTGTACAAACAGAAATGGATTTCTTCTAATCAAAGAAGTGGAAATATATTGAAGCATAATTTTTCAAAAGTTTTGATGCCTTAAATGTTATTGCGATTGTAAAAAGTCACAAGTAAGCCTGATCATGTGTTGGAGTGAAAAGACAGTTTCCATTTGGCAAAGCATTTCAGGATGAGTGCGATCAAGATGGAATTAGCCAGAGGATAGAATTAAATCATCGAGAAATTAGTTAGTGTGACAAATATGATGACAGTTGTAAGATGAACGAATCTTGCTGATATGTTGGACAGGAAATGACATCGTGTAGTACATGTATCGACCCTGTCAGCATGGTAACACATTGTACAGTGTTGTATAAGACAGGTGATTTACCCGTAACTATATTCAATAGCATTAATAATGAAACAGTCGACCTGCGATGTCTTGTTTCAAGTTGACCATTCCCTTATTTATTTTTATGTCTTTCATCTACAAAAGAAATTTTGCAAATATGGCATTTTCAATTTTGTCTACAAATCAAAGTTTTGCATGTTTTTTTCTTCATTCATAGACACCTTAATGATATAGATATTTAAAAGATATATATATATAAATATGGTGAGATGACTTTTCCACTTAGTATACAATGTATTTTGTAAAAAAAAAATGTGCTCAAAACAAACATTTTTTTTTGTCTTAGAATGAATTACAAAAATAAAACTTCGCTCACAGTTTGTAAGATAAACTCAAGGAATACAATCTTAAAACAATTGTTTAGCAGGGCAGGAATATTACAGTTGACAATATAGCTATATCACAACAGCATTTGCATTTTTGATATCAACAATCAAATAAAGGTGAGACTTGCTCTTACAAGATTTCATTGTCCATTAATAATATTGTTCAATTTGTGTATAAAGATGCATTTAGTTGTTCGTTTATACATATTTCTTACGATATCATGTTTGTAATGTATTGTGCTTACAATTGGACGGCGGTTTGGCTTTCGACTTATTCATGGCTTAAAAAAATAATCAGATATTATCTGTAAAAAGGGGAAGAACCAGTCACAACAAGCTTAACTCATTCACCCCTGAAAACACATTTGAACTCTTCCAATTCAAAGGTTGGAATAGTTCATTATGAAATTTCAGGGGTGAATGAGTTAAGTGTCACAGGTTAGTAGGAACTTAATCTATTTGTCCGAATAGTCACCGCTCGGTGCGGGGCTTCAAGACTCTTTTCAACAACACTTTTTGCCTAAGAATGTTTTCTGTAAATAACTGCTCCTCAGACCCTAGCTGTTCCGTCTGATAGAGAGTAGATCAGACTAAAACTGCTGATAGTTAAGATTTCACTTGTGATAGAAAGTTGTTAGTTCAGACCCTAGCTATTACTTCTGATAGAGAGTGGATCAGACTAAAACTCCTGATAGTTATTTATATAAGATTTCACTTGTGGTAGAAAGTTGTTAGTTCAGACCCTAGCTATTACTTCTGATAGAGAGTAGATCAGACTAAAACTGCTGATAGTTAAGATTTCACTTGTGATAGAACGTTGTTAGTTCAGACCCTAGCTATTACTTCTGATAGGGAGTAGATCAGACTAAAAACTCCTGATAGTTATTTATATAAGATTTCACTTGTGATAGAAAGTTGGTTCAGACTCTATAAGTTCTAATAGAGAGTCGGTGTCCCAGACTATGAGTAGGTCTTCCCTAATTTAAACCTCAGACAATTGTTTAAGTTAAAAGTTGCGAAAGTTAGATCCCACCAAATGGAAGTGCTTTGCAGAATAATACCAAGCTCAAATGGCATATACCTTGCACTATGTCCCTGGTATACTAGTGGTCCACCAGTTTTACTTGTCATCACTCTCAGTGTTATAGCCATATGTTTTTTGTGTTCATTCATGAATAGCTTTCATTTTACAATATATGATACACATATATATATACACCAGTAATCAATTCATTTTTCACAACTGTGAAATAATTTTTACAAATTCAATTTTTCACAGGAAGAATCGCAAATGTAATTAATGCCTACACAGTGGAATTTTGTTGATTTTTGTTGATCTGGGCCTGGGTCATCAAGAAATCTCCCTTTCTGGACCATATTTTTGGAAAACCTGTACTTAAAAACAGGGGGCAACTCTTGTTTCTTCAATTTGAATGGGTGAGAAACAATAATAGCTGACTAACATAGATTCACCGTGTACAGAGGTGGGTCGACAAAGCCTGATGGTGTATAAAGGCGTGATCATAAAGTGTGCCACATCTTGTCCGAGTCTTCATCATATTGTTTGTCACATGTTTCATTTATTCGGCCTTGATTTTAATGTCATGTTACAGAGTAGATTTATTGCACTTTGTGTGATAACTTTCTTCAGGTCAATTTGCATGGAGCATCAACCACGAAGTCCAGAGTCTGTATTCATGAAAGACGTTCTCATGCTCAAGCGCAAATTTTGTGCTCATGTCTCATTTCTTGTTTCATTAATTAATTAATAATAAAATCTTATTCTGTTAATGATATGGAGGAAAAATTGAAGAGTCTTAAAGCCAAATACTGTTTTCAATGTTTACATTTGACTTTTTGATCGTTTGACATGATTTAAGTGAGTTACAAGAAAGTAGGTTTGAGCACAAAATCTGTGCTTGAGCATGGGAACAGTTTCACGAATACGAGCCCAGGATCTATGACATAAGACATGTCGAGTGAAATGCAAATTGATATCCTCACAAGTAAGCAAAGAATGGAATGGTTAGTTTGGGGAATTAGGTTCACACATATTACATAATCTAAAGTAATATCATGTAAGTTATATATAGATATTGTCACAATTTTTTCTGTACTTGTTATACAGGTACTGGCTTGTTGGAAGCATCAGTGTGGTGATACTTAGTTTTAAGAACATAATCATTATTAAAGTGTTGTTTATACACTAAGGATGACCATATATGGTGTTATATCATCAGGATGACCATATATGGTGTTATATCATCAGGATTACCATATATGGTGTTATATCATCAGGGTGACCATATATGGTGTTGTATCAAGGATGACCATGTATGGTGTTGTATCAATAGGATGACCATATATGGTGTTATATCATCAGGATGACCATATATGGTGTTATATCATCAGGATGACCATATATGGTGTTGTATCAATAGGATGACCGTATATGGTAAAGGTAAACTATCGTTGTATCTTACTGTACAAATGTGCACCACATTGATCATTGTAAATGAATTATTTTACAGAACTGCCAAAGTTTTTGTCCTTGTTCCTGTAATTAGGATCATTTGTCGTGGGGTATGAGAATGTTATACATATGTAAATTTAACATGTATTCATATTAAACTTAACCTTGTCTTTCACTAGGGATTTGTAGTATTCATATCTCAAATTAGAGGACATATATATAAAGTATGGTGGTTTTATTACCTGACGATACCAACAATTTTTTTATTATATTTATTGGTCATGAGTTATCTGTAGTTTTTTTTCTCTCCAAATATTGTAACTTACAAGGACATTTCTATTTAAGTGGTTAATGTACTTTCTTTCTCTCGATCTCTCTTTTATAAATAATTTTTAATATAATATACATTGAGATAAATTTATATTTCAGATGTTCCTAGGTTTCAAGTCATTAAAATACCATACTGATATCTATAAAATTAACAGCAACCATGTTAACAGTTACATGATGTTGACATTTCACATGTTAACATTTACATGATGCTGACATTTCACATGTTAACAG